>NC_061122.1:97725368-97736346 GCF_002878395.1 Capsicum annuum | reverse complement strand
TATATATGAACAATTTACTAAAATTGTAGATTATTAGTAATATCAAATTCTAAACTCATTCTTGCACAACTACAAATAGTTCACTGACAAGGGCAAAAATTGTTTAAGTGTTTGGAACTGTTTCTACTTCACTTATCAAGTGACCACATTAAATAAATTCAAAACACAAATTCACCTTTCAACTAACCACACTTAAACATTTTCAAGTCAATACTTTATTTCTCAAGTGACCGCACTTAACTAAATTGAAAACACAAATTCACCTTTCAACTAACCACACTTAAACATTTTCAAGTCACTACTTCACTTTTCAAGTGACCACACTTAACTAAATTCAACATACAAATTCACCTTTCAACTAACCACACTTAAAAATTTTCAATTCACTACTTCACTTCTCAAGTGACCACATTTTACTAAATTCAAAACACAAGTTCTCCTCTCAAGTGACTACATTATTCTTAATCAATTTCAAGTAACTAGTTAACATTTCAAAACATTATTCTTAATCAATTTCAAGTAACTAGTTTACATTTAAAGTTCCTAGACTTAACCATTTTCAAAATGCAAGTTCACATTCTCAAATAACTACACACAATTATTTTCAAAACACAAGGTCACCTTTCAAATAACTAAGTTCAAAACACAAGTCACCTCTCAAGTGACTACATTATTCTTAATCAATTTCAAGTAACTAGTTTACATTTCAAAACATCATTCCTAATCAATTTCAAGTAACTAGTTTACATTTAAAGTCCCTAGACTTAACCATTTTCAAAATGAAAGTTCACATCCTCAAATAACTACACATAATCATTATCAAAACATAAGGTCGCCTTTCAAATTACTAAGTTCAAAACATAAGTCACCAATTCACTTCTCAAGTGACTACACTTGATCATTATCAAATCATTAATTCACTTCTCAAGTGACCACACTTAATTAAATTCAAAACACAAGATCACCTTTCAAGTAACTACATTCAAACATTTTCAAGTCACTAGTTCACTTCTCAAGTGACCACACTTAACTAAAGGCAAAACAAAAGTACACCTTTCAACTAACCACACTTGAACATTTTTAAGTCACCACTTCACTTTTCAAGTGACCACACTTAACTAAATTCAAAACACAAATTCACCTTTCAACTAACCACACTTAAACATTTTCAAGTCACTACTTCACTTCTCAAGTGACCACACTTAACAAAATTCAAAACAAAAGTTCACCTTTCAACTAACCACACTTAAAACATTTTCAAGTCACTACTTTACTTCTCAAGTGACCATACTTAACTAAATTCAAAATACAAATTCACCTTTCAACTAACCACACTTAAACATTTTCAAGTCACTACTTCACTTCTGAAGTGACCACATTTAACTATATTCAAAACACAAATTCACCTTTCAACTAACCACACTTTAACATTTTCAAGCGCTACTTCACTTCTCAAGTGACCATACTTTACTAAATTTAAAACACAAGTTCATCTCTCAAGTGCCTACATCATTCTTAATCAATTTCAAGTAACTAGTTTACATTTGAAGTCCCTAGACTTAACCATTTTCAAAATGCAAGTTCTGAGACTCAAATAACTACACATAATCATTTTCAAAACACAAGGTCACCTTTCAAATAACTAAGTTCAAAACACAAGTCACCTCTCAAGTGACTACATTATTCTTAATCAATTTCAAGTAACTAGTTTACATTTCAAAACATTATTCTTAATTAATTTCAAGTAACTAGTTTACATTTAAAGTCCCTAGACTTAACCATTTTCAAAATGGAAGTTCACATCCTCAAATAACGACACATAATCCATTTTCAAAATACAAGGTCACCATTCAAATAACTAAGTTCAAAACACAAGTCACCAATTCACTTCTCAAGTGACTACACTTGATCATCATCAAATCATTAATTCACTTCTCAAGTGATCACACTCAACTAAATTCAAAACAACCTTTCAACTAATCACACTTAAAAATTTTCAAGTCACTATATCACTTCTGAAGTGACCACACTTAACTCAATTTAAAATAGAAATTCACCTTTCAACTAACCACACTTAAATTTTTCAAGTCGCTACTTCACTTCTCAAATGACCACACATTGGCATGACTGTTAGGGTAATAGAATATTTTAAGAACTTTTCTCTTAATACTGATTGAAATTTTTGGAAAACAGTCAAACAAACCACCAGATAAAAATATTAGACCATTGGCTATGTCAAGTTCAACCAATAATAAACTGCCAACACAGCAAAACACAATTAATCATCCTCTAGAACCAGTGGACAATAACATGCCGACCACTCCTTTGATCATCGGCAGTATTACGAATCTGGAACACAGTCTAAGTTTGGACAAAGACGGGCTCTTCAATATCATAGCTGATAATCTAGAAGTTCTCCAAGCTTTAAAGAAAACTATCATCTCCAAATCTAAAACTACACCCCAAAGCTACGAAAACCCCAATTCACAAACTCATGGAACAGAGCTAAGAAGGGAAAATCAACAAGAAAAGGTTAGCAGTGCAAAACAAAAACACTTCGACCCTAAAATTTCATCAAATTTTGACCCACCACTGAAAAACAAAACTCCCTCAAATCAAATAGCTTCTAATACTCAAGCCATCACCACTATGAAGGACACCTAAATCAGTAATAACCTTGCGCAAACCAGTAATACAGATGATGATACCCAAGTCCAAATAAAGATTGGTACTGGTAAAGTTAAATCCTCTGTTCTATCAAAACCAACTTTTGCAGCAGCTGTTCAAGAGGCTTTGGCTACTAAAGATGAATTTGCTAGTAATATTAATATCAAGCATGGTACTTATCTCGGTAAGCTTACGGTATATTTCAGTGCTGTGGATTATTTTGTTAATCTAGCTAAGGAATGCAAATTTACCATTGTTGGAATTATTAAAGGAAAACTTACCATGGAGGAATTGAGAAAGTTGTTTGTTAGTCAATATCATTTGAAAGAATCTGTGAAGATTGCCTACTACGACTATAGAACCGTATTTATTGATTTCACTAATGAGATTGATTTTAATCACATTTACTTTAAGCCTTTTATTCACTTAGGTCAATACACTATGAAAGTCATGAAATGGACTCCAGATTTTAAGCCGGACGAAGAGACCTCCATCGTACCTGTTTGGATTCTTATTCATAAGTAACCTTGGCATTTTTTAGATGGTAAATCTTAGCAAGATTTGTTCAATCTATAGGGAAGGCTGTTGGCCCTGATCAAACTACTTATTCCAAATCTAGGGGTAATATGTCCAAAGTTAAAGTAGAAATAGATCTGCTACAACCAAAGCAAGATAATATATGGTTAGGTTTTAATAGAATCAATGGTACAGAAGATGGACAATGGCTTGAAGTTGAATATGAGGGAGCACCGACACACTGTCACTACTGTAAGCTATAAGGGCATGAGGAAAATCAATGTAGAAATAAAGAAGCGGATGTGGCTACTACGGAAAAATCAAAGGAGGCAACTAAGAAAAAAAATAAAAGTGAGGGTGGTAAAAAATATCAACAAGATGAAGATGGATTTCAACAAGTCAAAAGAAAGAAATTTAGTAGAAAAAAATAAGAGAGTAAGTATCAACAAACCAGATCCCTCCAAAGTTTAAGAAAAAAAGGTTGCTATAGTTACTAGTAAGGGAAAACAGAAGGTTAACAGGTATAACAGTGAGCAGACTCACGAACAACAGGCTCTCTCCGAGCAGAAAAGGGTACAAGCTAAAAATAAGCAAAGCAGGACTAACCAAATAGCATCAACATCTATTGCCTTACAACAGGTAAAGAAAAACATAGACACTCAAAAGAAAAACAAGCAAAATTCAGAGCAGCAACATAATCAGCAAACAAGGAAAGACAAAAGCGAAGGCAAAAATAAAAAGGTAAATTGGGAAAAATACAAGAGGAATGGAGCAAATGAACATCGTTCTATTACTTCCAAACAACAAAAATAAAATAACAAACACACTCAAGACAAAAATAATACTCTTAATGATAAGGATACCAATTCTCTTTCCTCTGAACAAAAAAGGATAGATAATGAGAATTACTCATCTAATCAAGATGAAGATAATATCAGTGAACAAACAAAAAAAGATCTAACCATAGAGAAAGAAGGTAATGATGGCACTAGTACAGATGACTATGAAAGTATTAAAGATGAAAGTATTGATAGTGATGACGAGGCAGAAAAGTTGATTCAAACTATCACCAACTCTAATATTGAGGAGGAAATTAAGAAAACTTTTCAAGATGTTGCTGTAAGAACTAATCTCTCTCCAAGAGGTGAATACACAAGAAAAAGCAGAACCAACATAGGTAGAAGAGGTGGATATAATTTTTAATCTTCTGTGACTAGATCACATGCAAAAAATAACAACTTATCGGAGTGATGGATGATTAAATCACTCATATGGAATGTGAGAGGAATTACCTCTCAAAGTGCCTTTGATAAAATCAAAAAACTAAAAAAAAGATGCAACATTACCTTTTTGGCCTTAATGGAACCTTTTTACGAAAGATCTAAACTTGCAAGTTCAAAAGATGGCTAGGTTATCAATTTGCTTACTCCAATTGTAACAACAAAATTTGGATTTTTGGTGACCAAATATTTGTTTTCACAATTATCCAAGACACTGAGCAATAAGTTACTTATAGTATCAATGACCAGGGGAGTACAGTCTTTTTCACAGCCGTCTATGCCAAATGTAAACAACATCAAAGAGAGGATCTTTGGAAAGACATCAGAAATATGGCGAATAACATTAATGTTCCATGGTTGATAGCTGGAGACTTCAACTATATCCTCGACCAAAGTGAAAAAAGGGGGGTATTGCTCATAAAATTAGTGATAGTCTTCCTTTTATTAACTGTATTGCAAATTGTTCTTTGATTGATACAGGTTACACAAGTTCTACTTACACATGGTGCAATGGTAGAAGACCAAATATTAGAATATGGAAAAGGCTGGATAGAGTCCTATTGAATCACAGTTGGTCGCAAAAATATATAGAAACTGATGTTCATCATCTACTTAGATCAGGATCTGATCATGCTCCCCTTCTCATCACCTTAAAGGATGATCAAACTCCTCATATGAAATACTTTAAATTTTTGGATTTCTGGGTGAATGAACTTGATTTCTTGGAGATAGTTACTTAAGCATAGAGTTTTGAAGCAACCGGATCTCATCTTTGGAAATTTCACATGAAGTTGAAAAATACTTGCAAACAACTATCTTGGTGGTCTAAGAATCGTATTGGTAATATTTTTGATAATACTAAGGAATTGGAGAGTGTAGTTGCAGACATGGAAAACAAATGCATTCAAGATAACAGTGAAGTTCATAGGATGAATCTAAATAAGGCTAATGCTTAATTGATTATGCATATAAAAAGGGAAGAAACTTACTGGAGACAGAAAACAGGGATGAAATGTTTCAAGGAAGGAGATGCTAATACTAAATTTTTTCATTCTATAATGAATGTCAAAAAAAGGAGAATGACTCTCAGAAGAATTAAAAAAGAGGATAATACTTGGATTGAAGGAAATGTGAATATATCTAGTGAAGCCATCAACTTCTTTAGCAAGCAATTTACTGATCCAAGGCATGAACGAGACTTTAGCATCGTCAAATACCTTCCTAAAGTGATTACTGAGGATGATAATGAAATATTGGGAGATTCACCTACACTAGATAAAATTAAAGAGGCTTTCTTCTCTTTGCATGCTGATAGTGTCCCTGGAACAGATGGTGTTTCGGGGAAATTCTATCAACATTGTTGGAATATTATTGCTAAAGATCTTTACCTAATGGTTTGTGATTTTTTTGCAGGTACTCAATTACCCAGATCACTCATATACAAATACCTCATCTTACTACTGGAAGTGGACAATCCCCAAAGGTACACAGAGCTAAGACCAATAAGTCTTAGCAACTTTAGCTATAAAATCATTTCCAAAATCCTGAACACCCAACTTACCAAGGTTATTCATAAAATAGTTTCACCAAATCAAACGAGTTTTCTAAAAGGTAGATTTATCTCTAATAATATTATGTTGACTCAAGAAATGGTTCATAAAATTGGTAAAAATAGTGCTAATGGTAATGTTGTATTAAAACTTGACATGGCTAAAGCTTTTGATAGAGTAGATTGGAAATATCTTTGTCAAGCTCTTAAAACTTTCAGATTCTCTGATTATTGGACTGACATGATTTGGAGGCTTCTTTCTGATAATTGTTACTCTGTTAATATTAATGGGGAAAGACATGGTTTCTTCAAATCAAGTAGAGGAATTAAGCAAGGTGATCCTATCTCTCCCTCTCTCTTTATTATTAGCTCTGAACTATTGTCTGTTTTAATAAAAAAAATAAGTATTTTATTCCATATACTGTTGATAAAGGTTTTTCTATTATTACTCATCTTATCTTTGCGGATGATACAATTCTATTCTCTTCAGGAGATCCTTTATCACTTATGGCCATGATGAATAAACTAGCTATTTATGAAAAATATTCTGGCCAACTTATTAACAGGAACAAATCTTGCTTCTTAGTTGGTCCAAATATTTCTCAATCTATCATTAATGATATCAAACAAGTTACGGGTTACGATCAACAAAAGTTTCCTTTTGATTACTTAGGAGCTCCTATCTACAACGGAAGGAAAAAAATTGTTTACTTTAGAAAATTAGTTTCTAAGGCTGCTAACCGAATGAAAGGCTGGCAACGTAAGATGATTTCTCATAGAGGAAAGGTTGTTCTTATAAAATCTGTCCCTTTCTCTATGCCTTTACATACTCTTTCTGTGATTCAACTTCCCAAAACTACTATCAATCAAATTGAGAAGATTATGGCTAATCTTTTCTAAAGTGATGGGGATAGAAAAAAGAAAATGCATTAGATAGCTTGGTGGAAATTTTTTTTCCCTTCTTTAGAAGGTGGGGTTGATTTTAGATCAATTCAAGACATCAGTAATGCTTTTGGTGCTAAAATATGGTGGAATTTCAGAACTAAGAATTCTTTTTTGAAAAAGTTTCCAGAAAATAAATATTGTTCAAGAGCTCATCTTGTCTAAAAAAAATGGGCCACAGGACAGTCTCACATTTGGAAAAGACTTAGAATCTAGAAATTAATGTGAAAAATATATCGTTTGGAAAATTGCTAAAGGAGATATTTATTTTTGGTGGGATAATTGGATCGATTCTGGACCTCTAGCTCAATTTTTTCCATATACTTATCATTCTAAAAGTATTAAAGTTTCTGAATTCATCAGTAATGGTGTATGGAACTTTAATAAGTTGCGTAGTATTCTCCCGAGTTACATTGTTGATCATATTGCTACTATTGATATCATTGACTATAAAACTGATCTTCCTATTTGAACTCCTAATCAAAATGGTCTTTTTACTACTAAGTTTGTCTGGCAAACACTGAGAAAGACTAGAAACACTACCCTTACTGTTACAATGATATGGTATAAGAATATTCCTTACAAAATCTCTTTTTTTATGCTTAGGTTAATGAACAACAAGCTGCCTACTGATGAAGCCTTGCAGAAATTCAGAATTCATGGGCCTTCAAAGAGTAGATGTTGTAAGACGGGAAGTATTGAGAATTTGGATCACTTATTTAGTGGAGAGATTTGGCAGCTGCAGTCTGGAATTTTTTCTCCAATTATTGTAGTATCCACAATAGACAAGGAAGAATAAGAGATACACTTATTAAATAGTGGTTGAGCAGTACAAATAATAGAGTCCATACAGTTCTTATACATTGTCTACCTTTATTCATTTGTTTGGAAATCTGGAAAGCTAGATGTAATCATAAATATGAAGAAATCAAAAGCTCTCCAGATACTATCATCAATAGGGTTATTTATCAAATCAGAATACTTGTGGCATACCGGTTTCCATAAGTCCAGCTTAAGCAGCAATGGTCTAACACTCTTCTCCATATCATAAATCTAAAACCTAGGATTATATCAAATGTCTTAGGTAGAGCAGACCTATCTCTGGTAGATTTAAACTAAATACAGATGGATGTAGCAAAGAAAATCCAGGAAACGCAGGAGGAGGGAGTGTTCTTCAGGATCTAAATGGACAAATGATCATGGCTTATTCAGAATACTATGGTAAATATTCCAACAATGTTGCAGAATCTAAAGCTATTCTATGTGGAATAACATGGTGCATGACACATGGTTTCAAAGATATGGACATTGAATCAGGCTCTATGCTAGTCGTCAAAATGATCAATGAGCAGACCAAGGTCCATTTTCATAATATGCCGATCATACACCAAATCAACAAGCTTAAGAGACAGGGTAGTTATAAGTTTCAACATTGCTACAGAGAAACTAATAACTTTGTAGATTACTTGGTAATCTTGGGCGAGAGACAAAAACAAAGCTCTTTCTTCACACAGAATTTGACCTAGCCTAATGGGATCAAAAATTGGTTGAAGAATGACACGGATGGAAGCCCAATTTTCAGAATTCGAGATCAGAAAAACTCTTTTGACAATAGTTAATTTTTTTTATATATTTTGTTTGGGTATATTTATATTTTCCTCCTTGTATTAGTAGAAGCTATTAGGTTCAAAATTTTAAAGTACAATCCCATTTGCTTTGGCAGAGGGACTCTTTTGTATAAGGATGAACTCTTCATTCTTCTTATTTCTCAAGGTGCTTTGGACGAAATTCCAACACACCTTTTTTTAATTTTATCTCTATCAATATATAGATTAGGCTAAGCCTAATCCCCACCAATGGTGGTTTAAAAAAAAGTGACCACACTTTACTAAATTCAAAACACAAGTTCACCTTAATCAATTTCAAGTAACTAGTTTACATTTCAAAACATTATTCTTAATCAATTTCAAGTAACTAATTTACATTTAAAGTCACTACACTTAACCATTCTCAAAACTCAAGTTCACACTCTCAAATAACTACACATAATCATTTTCAAAACACAAGATTACCTTCAAAATAACTAAGTTCGAAACACAAGTCACCTGTCAAGTGTCTACATTATTCTTAATCAATTTCAAGTAACTAGTTTACATTTCAAAACATTATTCTTAATCAAGTGACAACACTAAATCAATTTCAAGTCATTATTCACATTTTCAAGTGATTACACTTTTTCAAAACACAAGTTCACCTTTCAAGTCACTACACTAAATAATTTTTAAGTCACTAATCAACTTCTCAAGTAACACTTGACCATTTTAAAGTCACCAGTACACATTTCAAAATACTATACTTAATGTGATACCCCGAGGTTTTTCCGTTAAATATTTTGCTCCCAAATGTGTCGAGTCGTTAAAGCCTTTTTATCTTGCCAAGAGAAGCTTAGCATTAAAAAAAAAAATTTGCTAAGTGTTGAAACTTTCTCATTTAGACCTCTGATCTTAGGGTATTTATTTGATGACCTTTCTGACATCCGTTTTTTGATTTTCAAGTTGCGTTGCGATGGGAAAAGATCTTAATACATTCCGAGTGAGTTTTGGAATTTTTGGAGTAGCATAAGGGCACGTTTGGGTGCCCAAAACAGTGGCACCATGCGATTAGCATGCTCCAAAAATTTTCAGCATTTCAGGGCCAACTTCAAATGATCATCACTTCCTAAATATAAGGAACTGGGAGATCTGCTATATATCAAATGAAATATCTTGGATTCTTCTTTCCAATGCAATTGGTTTCACCCCATTCCAACATCAGAGCAATAAGTTATGATCAATTTATTTCAGCATGTCAAATCAGTAACTGAGGGACGAATTTGATTTGGGTCAACTTTGGTCAATCATAACTCCTTATATATGACGAACTGGGTGGCCTACCATATATAAAATTAAATATATTTGAGTTATATTTCCAACGATATAAATTTTGCGAAAATCCAATACCCGAACAAGGAGTTATTCAGTTTTTTGTGGCCAAGGTACGCAGGATTTTTCTGCCATTTTTTAATTTCCTTAGGAGCAATCCAGTCATTTCACCCTTGCCCCATTTCGTGGAAATAAGCATAATAACTGATTTTGGGCATCAAAGTTTATTATTTTCAAAAAAAATTCCAAGAAAGAAACCCTAAACCTCTAAATTCCCCTTCCTAAATCTTCCAATTCCACCATGGAAATTCCAAATTAATCCGATAAATGAAGTCCTCGTTCCGAGCTCTTCGAGATGCACCAATCAATTTTGTGAATAGTGTTCTGAGGCAAGAATTCATTCTAATCTTTAATTTTAAGGAATGTGGGGTTTGAACAAGAATAAGTCTTCCGTTCTTGTGCCCGTATCTTTAATTTTTATTATGGATTATTATTAGTTTGACAAATGAATTTATTTCCAATATAACCTACCATGAGATTTTGATTATGTATATATGTAAATTGTTCAAGGTTGCCAATTATGATTATTTAATGGATTCATATGGTTCTGTAAGTTGAATTATGTCTAAATAATTCGATTATGAACTTATAAAGATTTGAATTGTAAGTTTTGAATCACATAAGTATTTGGCTATTTTCGTTCTATGAATTGAGATTTAATATTGGGATTCTTGGTGTTTCTATCAATAATTGATATATTTTGAACATGTATCCACGTTTTAAGTTCAAGAATGAATTATTGATATTTCCAAGTGTTTTCGAGCCACGTGTCAAATTTTGAGCTTCCTTATGACGATTTGAGTTATTGGGTATATTGATATCGAAGTTGCAATGAGTCTTGGTATTTTCCGAATGGTTTTGATGAGTTAAATTATTGAAAATATTACGTATTGAGTCTTTATATCCTTGTCCAAATATCGAGTCGGTTATGGTTCAATACATTGATACCTTGTTGATGTTGAGGAAGATTAAAATGTTTTGAGCTAAAATGTGTTGCGTTAGGAAATCCACCACAACATCACAAGGGTCTATCATAAAGACCA